>NC_056741.1:999718215-999766155 GCF_019279795.1 Protopterus annectens
TTTTAATTAATTTAAAAAGTAAAAATCCTTATTTTGTCAAAATTTCCCACCGACAAAATTTTTCCTTTAAATTCCCGGGGGGTAACCGAAAACCAATTCCACCTTTGTTTTTGTTTTCCCCTTGTATTGAAAAAATTGAAGTAAGGGCCCCATAGGGTGAAAATTTAAATAGGGTTACCTTCAATCTGGCCCTATATATACCCCCTAATGTTAGGTTGTGTCCATATGTGGCACCTGTCTTTGTTGTAGCAAGGCAGAACAGTGCAGCTGTGCATGAAGGAGTTTTGTGATTGTGGAGCTGATGTCTGAATGTACCCCATATATAGGTATGTATATGTGTCCATATACATCTATATATATATATCTATATATATATATATATATATATATATATATATATATATATATATATATATATATATATATATATATATATATATATATATATATATATATATATATATATATATATATGTGTGTGTATATATATATATATATATATATATATATATATATATATATATATATATATATGTATATATTCCACAGATATACAGATACCCATATGTAGGCATATATATAAACACATATATACATCATATGTAACTACACATATATAGATATATATCTATATGCACATATCTACATATACACAAACACACACACACATATATGTATGTAAATACATGTCCCCTATATTACCACTACAGTGCTGCATGCTATGTGCAAGGGAACAGCACACATAGCAATACACACAGATATATACAGCTGTAAGTGTGTGCAATATGGATGCGTATGTCACATGTGAACCCCTTGTTAGGGCCACATTGCCCTTGTCTGTGAAGTAGGGAATGAGAATATGGGGAAGTATGGCAAGTATACTTGTGGAGGTGGTCCGGGTTGGTAGATATTGAGGACAGCCTACAGGAGTGTTATATGACACGTGGTGGGTAAACACCCTGGATGGTGTGTGTGGTCTGCGATGTAGAAGCCCCATAGGCCCCAATATGGAAATTATGTGAACAAGCCTCCCACCCGTTGCTATTCACAACAGCAGTCCATGGCCCTGAAGGTGCCTGGCCTGGAGGCTGAGCAGGAGAAGCATGTGGACCCTGTAAATGTGTACTGGGTGCCTCAAGGTGATATAGCACATCCCACATGTGTGTGTGGAGTCCGCTATGGAAAAGACCCTGGACCTGAACTCAGGGGACAGGATTGTGTTTGTGTGTGCCCCTGGGGGGGGGGTGACAACATTCCCTGAAGTGGTTCCACATGAAGGTAGTTCTGGACCAGTACATGAGGAGGCCCAGGGTGGGTACCACATGTGATGTGGCCTGAAAACATGGCCAGATGATTTTGGAGAGGTGGTTCTGCTGGCAAATATGCCCTAAACATGCTATTGTGTCACTGTTATGGCAAATTTGTGGGTAGTAATAGTCTGCATAATCCCAGAACATGTCCAACAGCATGCATATATATCCCCAATAACACAGAATGTCAGATGTGCAGCAATCACATAGCAAGCACTCCACATGCATATATGTAGCCATAGTGGCCCTGACAATGGCATGCAGGTGAATAGTCCATAATAGGCCAGCAATGATAGTGTCCACACAGGGAACATGGCTAAAAACACATAGCACAAAGTGTGGTACAATATGTTTCTACATATGTCCCACTGGAAGGTAAGCTGTAAACATACCTATTGAGTTGTGTGTACAGTTTGTTGTCACTGATATGGTGGGGGGGGGGGTGATAGAGATGTGTATTAAGAACTATGGTAACTTTGCTGTATGAGTTGCTCAGACCTGTTTCCATCTTTATGTCTTTCAGTCAAGATGTCACGTGGACACCTACCTGCTTATTCAGCAGCTGAAAATGACATAGTGCTGAACTATCTCATCCAACACTACCCTGTCCTGTTTGGCTGGGCCACCCATGAGCAGCAGGAGAGGGCCACCCTGTAGAATGACCTAGTCCACAGGGTCAATGATAGACTGCATAACCGCAGTTATGATCAGGTCCAGCATCATTGTTCTGACCTGCTTCGCAATGCCCGTTGGCATGCTGCTGCAGTCCGGGGAGATCACCTCACAACAGGGGGGAGCATGCCATCCATCCCCCTGACATGTGTTGAGGAGCTCCTCGCCAGCCTCGTGGCACCTGCCTGTCTGCACAGCCAACAACTGCCAGACACCATTGTGGAGGTGGGTGCTACCCACACACAATGGCTGAGGAGCGTGCAGGTAAGGCCACAGGGCACATCAGTAGACCACTGTTGCATATGCAGCTGCATCTGTACAGGTAGATCGTGCAAATCTGACATGTCATATATATAATTTGTTGCTGCATAGTAGTAATAAACAGATATGCATAAGTGGTAGTATTGTGAGCTTGTACTGTTGATAAACTGTAATGCTGCACCCACCCTGTAGCAATGCCACAGGTGTGGCCACTGACTTTGCATCTCTCACACTCTTATGTAGGTCCCTCCGGTATACCACCAAGGGAGCAGCCTGTAGCTGGTGAGTATGGTTTATGTTGATGCTTGCCAATACACCGGGCATGTAATTGCTATGGTATATTCCATGCACACATCTAACACACCTACCCAGAATGCATGTTGTACATGTTCATGTATTGTTGCTGTTAAATGCATTGCAGCACAGTGGTGACCATGATGGGGTATTGGAAGAGTATGTCAGACACCTGCAAGATAACTAATATCCTGTCATTGCAAAATGTGTCCACAGGGATTAACATAATGGTGGGACACATGCCCTACAGTAGGCACATGTATGAAACATCACCCTTATACAGTGCAAAAACAGTGTATATACCAGTATTACAATGGCAACTGTTACAGATGTACACTATGGCATAACGTATTACTGTGGTCCACATTATTAGCTGGGACTAGGCTGTAACAAGTGGTGTTCAGTGTATGGGACACTGCAAACTGACACACATGTGTAGGCCATACTTGTCAAGCTTCTGCAAAAAGGCTGAAGGTGGGGAGGGGGTGTCAGCATGACACACCAGTGCACTGCAGCAGGGATCCTAAGGATGCTAAGAATGGCTGTATCTGCACACAGTCAGGTTCAGGAACTGTGGCAGATGTAACCCTACCTCCACAGCAATAGTGATGGCAGTGTGTGAACACCAAGGGATGTGCACATGGGTAGACCTTGCAATCATGCAGATTTGGGGGATATGTGTAGGGCAGACTGACCATACACTGGCAAATGCAGATGGCCCATGCTAGTATACCCCTGCCAGGAATAGTGACTGCTGTAGTACACATAACAATAGGTGCAACAAACCATCATGATAAGGGTGTGCACACATATGCCCACACGGAGTGTATGCATCGCTGTCAGCATCCACACACCAAACACATTTCGTAGTCACTGCATGTGAATGTACAGGACATATGTCACATACTGGGCTCATGTACTCTTAATATATGCGGTGATGTGGTCCCATGGCAGATCAAGGAAGGGTGTGTCATATCAAAAAGGGTGTGTACACTCCCCATAGCCATGGTATGGTCTGACGGTTGTCAGTGTAATAGTATTGGTCCGCTGATGTTGAGATCTGTAAACCAGACATCAGGCATTCACAAATGACATCTGTCCACATATCATCCCAGTATGTGTTGCTGAAAAACATAGGGGCTGCGAGCATTAGAGCTGACATAACTGACACAGTACTACACATTCAGCAATGAGTTGTACACCTGTGAGGTTTGGTGCACAATGCATGGCAGGGTGCAGAACAGGTGCACAACAATACTGTGTACATGGGTGCAGTGGTATCCAGGGGAAGGGGCATCACCTACTAACAAAGCCCATGCATCACACACATGTATACTGTTGTAATGGATTGACTATAGCTGCACTGCATGCTGTTGTGTACCATATGTTATGCATGTTGACAGATGGGTAATAGGAGGACTGTGTGTACTATCTTTCTGCAACCTCACCTGTGTGTGTGTGTGTGTGTGTGTGTGTGTGTGTGTGTGTGTGTGTGTGTGTGTGTGGTTATTTTGTCTGTAGAGTCACTCTGGTGAAGTGGAGGGAGGTTGATGCATGTAGGACATGTGTGTGTGCATGTGTGAGTGTCCATGTATGCACATGCATGATTGTGGGATTGTTCATATGGCAGTACTTCCCTTTGGGATCATGCAGTACATGGACATGGACTGACATATGACACACCAGGAATACTTGTCTGATATGTAATCACAGGACAGCTGATAGTATAATAAGTTCTGTAGCATGGAACATGCATCAGGAGGGAAAGTAGACACCAAGTATACCCTTAACATCGCATTCAGCAGAGAGGTGACCAAGAACCCATGTATGCAGCACTACAGATGCATTGGGGAATTACTAGACAACATCAGGGAGTGTATCCATATATTACAGGTGTCACATGATAGGTTGATTGAGCAGCATATCTGGCATGTACTGGGCAATACTTACACATGACACTCCGGTGCATGACAATATGGAGTGAATGTAGTAGCCCCTCACATATAGCGGCCATGCTCATGATGTCCGGACATACACAGGGTGAACACTGAATAAAGCAGTAAGGCCATGTAAAACCACTCCACTCAGGTCAAGGAGATAATGGAGTAACAGGTCTTGTGTTGTGATCACTTGTCTAGGCATTTAGAGGAATGATACATTAATGAGTGGTATTAATGAGTGTAAGTTACCAAGTGTGATGCAGGATGGGGAACTTATAGGAATAAACATGGGACTGTCTGTAAATTCACGGACAGGTAGGTATTAAGGTGGAATGTGTGTGTGTGTGTGTGTGTGTGTGTGTGTGTGTGTGTGTGTGTGTGTGTACTGTTATGCAATGCTGTACAGGTCTTAAAGTGTGTTTCTTGTTTTCCCCCACAGGTAGCAAGGTGGGTCAGGGTCCATCCTGCATGCAATCTGATGTTGGTGTTCATACAGACCCCGAAGATGATAGTACTGTAGAGGCACAGGTGGGGTTACCAGGGGCTGAAACAGCACCATCATTTGACATCCCCCTTTTAGCCACCCCAACCACACACACAGTTTCAGTGCCTATACATGCCCCATCACCAGTAGCCATAGCAGAGGGACAGCTGGCAGTTGGTGGCAGTGTACAGGAGAGTGTGGTATCCATGCCTACTGTGTCTGGTCACAGCAGGCATAGCCAGATGTCTGGCAGGGCACCATATAGGCAGATGTCCCAGGATGCTCATGGTAGGGCCACTGGTCATCATGCCCCTGGCAGACACACCACAACTGGTACCACCAGGTGCATGTTTCAGGCTGTCATGGGGGCACAGGCATTTATGGAACTGTACACCAGACAGGGCTTGAGGCTGCAGCGTGCTGCTCACACATCTACAAGCGACAACTTCCATGAACTGTCTGGTGCCCTCCATGCTCATACCGAGGTCATGGATAGACATTTGGTGAGATGATAGGCCTCATCAACCATGGTTTGTCCATGGTTGAACATGTGGTGGGAGTGTGATGACAGCTGCTTGGATGTAGACCAGCAACACCAACAGCTGGTGGTCAATGTGGGCATGCTAGGACACCAAAGTACTCCCATAGTGGCAGTACCAGCCTCAGCACTGCAGGGGGGGGGCGCTGTCCACACCACACAACAGCAGGCCATGAGCACTTGGTCCTGGCCAGTCCCAGGAGGGACCTGGTTCCAGCGGACATCTTTCATCATCATGGGAGAGTATCACATTGAGGCCTGCACCTGGACATGCCCATGGAACCCCTGGCAGAAACAGTTCACATGTTCATGGCCAGAGGCAGTGAACTGCATACCCTGCCAGGTATGGTCTGCAGCTGTCCATAAACACTTGTATAGGGCAACCACATGGTAGAACTGTGTGCATGCATACACACACACTATACGAACACACCTAGGGCAACCCCATACCTACACACACCGCATCACCATGCCCAGTTCAACTCATTACACCCCTCACCCACACACATGGTGTCAAATGTATGGCCCACCCTCGGCCTCTGGCAAACCAACAACATACTCTATGCATATGATGATACCTGTGTCAAATCCCTGTCATCCATAACATTGATGCAGGGACAGGCTAATATGGTTCTGATGCACATGGTGTCTGAACTACAGTGTACCAAAGTACTGCAATGTAACATGTTGCCAGGAGTAATGTTTAATGCATACATGTCAGGTAGTGTAGCCGTCCAGCAATGATGCATTATAGCCGTTAGTAACACTGGTTGATTGTGGTCTCCATAATGTAATCCATTTATGTTGTAGGTGTACATGTGACAGCAGGAGGATGGTCTGCAGTAATATTCCACAAGGGGTATGGCACTGTGGTGACACCATGCCTGTGACATATCCGGGGTACACTTAAACACATGTCACAGGTTTGTATAACAGCTATTGCCTGTGCCACATGGACAGGTGACCCACTGGAATGTGTATAATCTGCAACCTGATGTAAACCCATCCATATACACGCACACTCTTACCTGGCAACACTGGGACTAGACCCCTACCTAGGTATGTAGTGCTACTGAACTGTGTGGCTTTCATGGCACACACAACACAGTGTTTAGGGTGAGGTGTTTTCCAGGTTACATGATACATGCAGAACATCCCCAGACATGTACAGTACGCTAAAGGGGGATGTAATGGTTATATATGGACAATGCACAGTTTGACATACCATCATATACACATTAACAGACACATAATAGGCAGACACACATCTGAGAGACCTGGGCCTATCGCTGCTAACTAACTTGTCCATGTGCCCATTGTGTTACAGGTAGGCTGCACACAGCACATGCACAACTGGGCTGGATTGTGGTATCAGTTACTTGTATGGTTGATGGTGACAGTGGTCACCATAAAGTGGTACATGGAACATATACCGGGTGTACCATGGTGTAATGACAGTGTAGGAACAAACAAGAGCCAGCAAACGGTTCCCAAAGCTTTATTGAAATAAATATAGTGTCAAAGACACTAACACTCTCTTGACCAAAATTGTGACAAAAACATGCCTCAAACTAGTTTCGGTAAGATACCTTCTTCAGTGAGGAAAAATAACTATCACAATTCCATTAGACAGACTCCATATTTATATAGTTGTTTAGCCAATAAACAAATGGCTAACAATCAACTGAAAATTTTTAGTCATACAAATCATTATTTAAAGACATGCACTACCATGAAACCTATGTTATAGATAGAAATACATAGATGCACTAACTGTGCATGAATAATACTATATCAACAAAATATTATGTCAATAATAATAATATACAGCCAAGGTGTGGTGTAAAATAACATATAAATGTGTATGATAATTTATAAATGGTCATTTAATCCAGGTGGAAAAAGGGCTCCCAAATGTATAATCCAATATTTTTCTTTCTTACTTAGAACGCTCTGCCAGCCTATCTGGTTTGATCTATTTCCCTGTACTTTATCAATAGCACAAAATATAAATTTGGCAGATGGATGCTTAATAGTATGTTGATATAGGGCGTTGCTAATTTTATGAGTCCGAATGTCACTACGATGTTCTCCTATTCGGATTCTGAGGGACCGTGAGGTTTTACCAACATAGAAAGCCTGACAATGACATATAGCTAAATAAATCACCCAACATGTTGAACAATTAGCAAATATGCAAATATCAAATATCTTACTGGTATTGGCACTAGAGAATTCCTTAGTTTTATTTATACTTGTACAGGAGGTGCAATGACCACAAGGGAAAGTCCCCAGCAGCTCGTCCCCAGTGATGGTGAGTTGTCTGTATGTTGCACCTCCACTATCCTGATGTTTATAATGGGAAAATAACATACCCAAAGTTTTGCCCCTCCTGTAAGAAATGGAACATTGATCAGTCAGAATATGGCGAAGATGTTCATTAGCCATAAGTATGTTCCAATTATTGTTCAACACATTTCTAATAAGTTGGTGATTTTTCCCAAAAGTAGTGATGAATCGAATGGTATCTCCTTTAACATCATCCTTGATCTGATATTGTAAAAGATCTGATCTCAGCTGTTGATCTGTCCACACCCTAGCACTAGATATGTCCCTAATTGAATAACCTCTATCCAAAAATCTCATATTCAAATCCTTTTTGGCATCCTCATAATCTTGAGGAGATGAATTAATGCGCTTAATACGTAAGTATTGTGATTTTGGGATGTTGCGGATGGTGTGACGGGTGCATACTTGACTTAATGGAGTAACGATTAAACTGTGGATACTTCCTATGTATTTTTGTACTTAGGGTATTGTCCTCATTCCGATATACCGTAACATCCAAAAAGTCAATAGTAAACTTGTGATATGTTACTGAGAATTCAATACCCCAAATATTGCTGTTCAAATGTTCCACAAATTCCATCAAATAATCAGCATCCACGCCACACCATCCAACAATCATCAAGATAGCGCCTCCAAATATCCATCTCCTCTAAGTAAATGTTGTGCAAAGGATCATATATGAGACATTCCTCCAGGTATGCCATAAAGAGGTCAGCATATATAGGGCAAAGGAAGCCCCATAGCTGTACCTCTTGGTTGCCAATAGCAATCACCCTGGAAGAAAAACATTTTATTAAGGACATGCTCAGACATACATACTAATAATGTATTAAACTGGGTGGGTATAGATCAGATCTTTGAAGCCAATAATCTAGCTTGTAGGCCAGCCAATGGGGAATGCTCGTATATAGGGATTTCACATCTAAAGTACACATTATCCATTCTGGATCTAATTGTGTATCAACAATGATGTTTAGAAATTCCGTTGTATCCTGTATATGAGCTCTGACCATGGGCAATAATGGCTTGAGGTATGATGTTAGGAAAACCGATAGAGGTTCTGTAAGGGATCCATATCCAGACACAATAGGTCTCCCAGGGGGAGCACTGAGAGATTTATGGATTTTCGGTAACAAATACAGAATCTGCTTTTGTGGATCACTAACTTGAAGATGTTTGGCAGTCTTTTGTGAAATGATTCCTTCTTGTACTGCCTGTTGAATGAATGCATCAATGTCTTGTTTAAACTTGGGAGTCGGATCTATCCTCATGTGCATATAGCACTGGATATCTGACAATTGTCTCAATCCTTCCTGTACATAATAATCATTGTTCAAGACAACCACAGCACCCCCTTTGTCCGCCTGGATGATAACAATTTTATGATTTTGTCTCAATTCTAACAAGGCTTCTCTCTCCGAAGGGGTAATATTGTCATGAGCTATGTTGGTATTAAAGTTTGGAAAATGTAAGTCCCTCAATACTGCTTGTTGGAAAATCCCTACGTTTTTATTCATTGAGGTTGAAATGTTGATTTTTAAAAGTAAAATCAGTAGATCTTTGAGTTACAGAATTACTCTGATCATTAAAGAAAATTTTTAAATTCAACTTTCTACAAAATTCAATCACATCAACAGATACCAAATAATGGTCAGAAAAAAAACTTGGGACAAATCCCAATCCTTTATTAAGAATGCAATGTTGTTCCTTCGTAAGTGTGTGATCAGACAAATTTAAGACATTATCAAAAGGTTCAACTATTTGTTCAACAATGCCTGAACTAACCCTGTCATTGAGTCTGTATTCATATCTACTCTTATGTTTCCTCCCCCCTCGGGATTTCCCAACATATCTAAAGGGAACTTAGATTGATTTTTCTTTTTTACAGGTGATCGGACACTGGTACCTCCCTCACTGTCAGTGTAGGATGACTCCTCTCCTGAAGTACTAGTGTAACTAGAATCATGTTGTTTTAAAATGGACCTAGGTCTTTTCTTCAATCTACCTCCATTTACCACTGATCCCGTATCCTTGAATCTGACACTTCTTTGAACCTGAAAGGGTTGACCTCTCTCATAATCATGTGTGTCCCTAGAAAATTTTTTAAGTTTTCTGTCTTTCACCATATTATCATAGATCGTCAGTTCCTTGGACAACCGCTCAACACAACTGGAATATTTAGTACTATCCTTATATTTTTGGCATTCCATACTTAGATCTTGTACCTCCCTAAGCAGGATGTCCACTGTTCTTTCATAATAATCCAATAGAATTTTAACAAATACCATTGAGCCCTTCCTCAGGGCATCATCCCATTCCTCTGTGAGTCTCTGTTCAGATCTACCCACAAGAGGACGTAACTTATCTGAAGGCCTCTGGGTGCCAAGCCTTTATGAAAATAGGCCTTAAACAACCTTAAATGCCAAATATTGGCTCTGAGACCCCTGAGGCCCTTATCCAATCTACGGAATGCCAAATCACAACCCCCTTCACTGTTTGGGTTGTTTATATATTGGTTGTTGCTTGGGACATCTTCCAAGCCAAAAATGGCTATATCCTCCCTATCAGCACACAACCCTAATAATATTTGATCTAAATCCATATTGAAAAACAGTGTGTTGATCAGCAATCCAAGGAAATTCCCCAATATAAAGGCAACAAAGATTCAAGGAACACGGAAAAAGTGATATTGGTCTGTAGATATAGATAATATTATACCTCCATAAACCCCATTATGTATCATTCAATTGTACTTAGTTAACAAACATCAAATAAAAGGGAGTCATCCACCATACACTGATCTAATATTCTCATATATCCCTTAGATGATATGAAATTAAACAATGCCAAACAGAATGATTGTGAAAAAATGTTGTCAAAAATGTAAAAATGTGGTTCACTAATCACAAAAATGCAAAAAAATGCTGTCACCACCTTAAATAGACTGTACATATAGTGCAATTATAATATGCACTAAAGTACATAAATTCAAAAGATTGTACACACAACTAACAGATAATATAATATGGATATTACAATCCCATAGCTTTAAATAACTGTTAGTTGCCAGTTGTACATATAAGAGTAATATCAAGATGAAAATGAACCATCCATGTATTGTCCTAACTCTAATAAAGTCTATAAATATATGATGACAAGCAAACTAGAAAATGTGATCAGTCCCCACTCAAAACATTCAAAAATAATATTCAAAATTCAAGATGTCTGTAGAAATGGTTAACATGACCACAATAACAATAAATGTAATCAAATAACAAGTTATATTCATGAATCCAAAGGGTTAAACATTCATATGCAAACAATATATATAATGACCATATAGTGTAACCCTTGTATTGTTGTTAAACATGAATGCCATAATTCGTATTCTAATTGTCATGAATATATATTACATGAACCCATATGAATCCAAGTTCCATAACCATCTCAATTATAAAGAGAAATAAATCCTCTGTATAAATATACACATATTCTGCCTAAAAGGGGCATATAACATGCTTAAGCATACATTATATTATGCTTGGTTGTCAACCTTAATATACTTGCATGTTATAATAAATGCCTGTTAATATATATATCACATAAGCCCTGAATATCTTTATCAAAATGAAACACAATTCTTTTCCTAAAACAGGCTCAACAAGTGATTATGTTCAAACCCCTATAGCCAAGAAATCAGAAAAAATGAAATGGTTACGAATAATACACAGTTCTAATAACATTTCAGAATATACACTTCTTAATGGAACATGTTACACCATAAACATGACATCTGCATACAAAAATTATGGTTCAAATAACATATTTGACTGTTATTCACAGCCATATAGACAAAAAATGTCCCAATCCAAAAGGAAAAGTCCAGGAGAAACCCGTTCAGCAATGCACCATCACAAACGAGGCGCCATTATAGCCAAAACATCAGCGTTTTCATGTTCTAAATAAACACTGATAGACCCCAGAGCAGTCCGTTGAAAATATTCCTGCGAACAGTTCCTAGAGTATGTCCCCACAAAAGATAGGAATATATACAGTTTAGAGTCAAAAACACAAGCCCTTACAAAAAACAAAACCAACCCTGCCAGTAAATGAACATTCCGTTGCACTTCGCCAATCTCGAACAAGGCAAATCCAATTCCACAATGGCGTTTAGAACAAAGATCGCCTAAAGTGGTAAAACCACTATATTAGTTGTCCAAAAGTAAAAATAAGCACATATCCAATAGATATTCAAATGAACCACCCAAATATGTGCTCCGGTTTAACAATTAGAACACAAAAAAGCGTGGCAGTCTGTTCAAGACAGGGCGCTTCAGAATAATAAAAAAGGAGACCAAAAAATGTAAAGAAAAGTCACCATTCCTTAGCGTTTCAAACCTGGAACGTGCAATAGAACAAAGGAAGCCTTCGTAAATGGAAAAAGTCCAAAATTCAGAGGAGAGGAGTCATCTCTGCAACAGCCAGGGAACCAGCGCCAACAGCGAGGAGAACACTTCAGTGACACACTAACCCACGCACGTTCAAGCTTGCACGGCCCAACAGCAGAACAGGAACAAACAAGAGCCAGCAAACGGTTCCCAAAGCTTTATTGAAATAAATATAGTGTCAAAGACACTAACACTCTCTTGACCAAAATTGTGACAAAAACATGCCTCAAACTAGTTTCGGTAAGATACCTTCTTCAGTGAGGAAAAATAACTATCACAATTCCATTAGACAGACTCCATATTTATATAGTTGTTTAGCCAATAAACAAATGGCTAACAATCAACTGAAAATTTTTAGTCATACAAATCATTATTTAAAGACATGCACTACCATGAAACCTCTTTATGGCATACCTGGAGGAATGTCTCATATATGATCCTTTGCACAACATTTACTTAGAGGAGATGGATATTTGGAGACGCTATCTTGATGATTGTTGGATGGTGTGGCGTGCGGATGCTGATTATTTGATGGAATTTGTGGAACATTTGAACAGCAATATTTGGGGTATTGAATTCTCAGTAACATATCACAAGTTTACTATTGACTTTTTGGATGTTACGGTATATCGGAATGAGGACAATACCCTAAGTACAAAAATACATAGGAAGTATCCACAGTTTAATACGTTACTCCATTGTCAAGTATGCACGTCACACCATCCTAACATCCCAAAATCACAATACTTACGTAAACGTATTAATTCATCTCCTCAAGATTATGAGGATGCCAAAAGGATTTGAATATGAGATTTTTGGATAGAGGTTATTCAATTAGGGACATATCTAGTGCTAGGGTGTGGACAGATCAACAGCTGAGATCAGATCTTTTACAATATCAGATCAAGGATGATGTTAAAGGAGATACCATTCGATTCATCACTACTTTTGGGAAAAATCACCAACTTATTAGAAATGTGTTGAACAATAATTGGAACATACTTATGGCTAATGAACATCTTCGCCATATTCTGACTGATCAATGTTCCATTTCTTACAGGAGGGCAAAACTTTGGGTATGTTATTTTCCCATTATAAACATCAGGATAGTGGAGGTGCAACATACAGACAACTCACCATCACTGGGGACGAGCTGCTGGGGACGTTCCTTGTGGTCATTGCACCTCCTGTACAAGTATAAATAAAACTAAGGAATTCTCTAGTGCCAATACCAGTAAGATATTTGATATTACATATTTGCTAATTGTTCAACATGTTGGGTGATTTATTTAGCTATATGTCATTGTCAGGCTTTCTATGTTGGTAAAACCTCACGGTCCCTCAGAATCGAATAGGAGAACATCGTAGTGACATTCGGACTCATAAAATTAGCAACGCCCTATATCAACATACTATTAAGCATCCATCTGCCAAATTTATATTTTGTGCTATTGATAAAGTACAGGAAATAGATCAAACCAGATAGGCTGGCAGAGCGTTCTAAGTAAGAAAGAAAAATATTGGATTATACATTTGGGAGCCCTTTTTCCACCTGGATTAAATGACCATTTATAAATTATCATACACATTTATATGTTATTTTACACCACACCTTGGCTGTATATTATTATTATTGACATAATATTTTTGTTGATATAGTATTATTCATGCACAGTTAGTGCATCTATGTATTTCTATCTATAACATAGGTTTCATGGTAGTGCATGTCTTTAAATAATGATTTGTATGACTAAAAATTTTCAGTTGATTGTTAGCCATTTGTTTATTGGCTAAACAACTATATAAATATGGAGTCTGTCTAATGGAATTGTGATAGTTATTTTTCCTCACTGAAGAAGGTATCTTACCGAAACTAGTTTGAGGCATGTTTTTGTCACAATTTTGGTCAAGAGAGTGTTAGTGTCTTTGACACTATATTTATTTCAATAAAGCTTTGGGAACCATTTGCTGGCTCTTGTTTGTTCCTGTTCTGCTGTTGGGCCGTGCAAGCTTGAACGTGCGTGGGTTAGTGTGTCACTGTAATGACAGTGTACACAGCACCCACATCCCCCAGTGGATATTGTACTCCCTGGAACCCATGATGACACTATGACATACCCACCATCACACATTGTCCACAACTGCGATACAACCCATTGTATATCCCAACAGTGGTACTACAGGGATATGCATCTAATGCACATGCCACACATATATTAGGGTGTTGCATTGTCATGCCTCACATATGGGCAACAACAACATTATCTGTACTACTGTGTGGCAATGCGTATTGTAATAGGAGTATGTGGCCTCGGAATGCTGTACCCTACAGATATACAGGCATGCACATATGCACACACTTGCCAGAACTGAATAGGTATCCCATGCCTATCGACCCATTTGTACAACACTGTTGTGCTGGTACTGCAAGGCTCATGTAGCTGGTAGGGAGAGGAGTATAACAGAGTGCATGTGGTGTCTGATACAGCAGCAGCAGCCACAACTGACTATGGCAATGGGTGTTATGGTGGTTATGAAGGCCTTCATGGAATTCCCAACTACAGGTGTACTAACACACAGACACTGCTATCCTCAGTAATGCACATGTACACATATGTCAGTACTGGAGTACATCGCTGTAGGTAGTCATAGCTGTGTACCTGGCTATTGTCCATGGAGAGATGGGCGGTGAAGGGGATGTGTGTACAGTAGTATCATGCTACCTGCCATGTGCCAGCAGGCAATCAATCTACAGACACCACTGTGGTGACCCTCAGGCTGAGAGTGACATGCATCAGCCAATCCTCTGGGTGCCTCCTGCACATGGCCACTGAGGTTATCCAGTTGACATGTATGCAATATGTATTACAACACATGGTTAGTGTCTGTGATGGAGACCTGTACCGAAGCATGTTCTGTTGACCGTGGTAGTGTAGTGGAGGTACCCATGGCATGTGGTGCATATAGAGTGCTGTCTCCTATATGTGCCAGTTATTACACATCCGGACAGACATGTCATTGTCAATCAAGTATAGGTTGCCTGTACATATCCCAGCTGGATACCTGCCATTTGCACATTTGTACAGGGACTGACAGTCATCAGCTTGGCAAGTAGCTATGCAGTAGGATGTATGTGTCAGCAGACAGACGTTTGACAATAATATGTATGCCATAACTACATGTTGGAAGCCCTCACTAACATGTGCTGTACAGATGGTAGCCTACAGTTACATTCCACATATTGGATCATTATCTAGTAGGGGATATATACTGTGACACAGCTCACACACCAGGAACACAACAGGAAGGCCTCAGAGTCCAGCTATACCTGCAGGTGTGCTTGTTGTCAGTACTACATTTAGAACTCTACTCTTGTCTGGGAAAGCACTGTCAACAGTAGTACCACCATGATACACTACATGCCAGTGTGACAGCACATACCCTGTGTTACTACCCATGTATGTAACACATTCACATAGATAACAGTGCTGTACAGGTCTCATATACTTGTGTGTCCCAGACATGACACTCACACTCCTTGCTACTGTAATGACAGCACATAGGCACATGTATTGTACATGGCATTACATACACTTATTACAGATGTCATTACCCCACTATGTTATCAGATTGGGTGGTGAGAACTGGTTACCAGGGCTAAGTTGTGCTTAGCAGGTGTCAACATTGCTCCAATATAACAGCTAAGCAGATTTGTGCACTGGTAAGCAAGGCCCACACAGTGTAAGCGCCCATATGTTTAACCATATGTTAGCACCACTTAGCTTCACACAAACCTGCGCAAACCCACTTAAAGCTGCTCAAAACTTTCTTAACCACTCTGTATCCAACAGCCCTTGTTCTGCCCAGCAATAAAATAAATAGCCCTTTGCAGGTCTTGAACCCAGAACCTTGTAAACTATAGTCACAACAGTTAATCACTATGCCATGAACATTGTGAAGACAGTTGTTGTTTTTCCAATATATATGTCAATACACATATTGATTAGTATTGAACAATTGCTTTTACTTCCACAATTGTGTAGTACTTGTTATTGATATTACTGTTGCATCACATATGTTGTTATATCATGATGTACACATATCAGGTACATACGGTGAGATACATCTGGGAAGGTATACACAACCGTGATGTTTACACGACAGGAATATGTATATATACATATGCATTTGTTGATATATGTCTACATGTACATACACATGTATATTCATACATATGTCTGTCTACACATCTGTATAGTGCATCATATATATGGTCATGTGTAGATCTATTTGTTTTATATATATATATATATATATATATATATATATATATATATATATATATATATATTTCTATGACTATATGTGCATACGTATCTATTCAAATATACCTATTACTGTCAATATATATGTATATATCCATGAGTATATGTGCATATGTATCTATATCTGTATATGTGTAGACATATATTGCTGTGTATATGTAAATATTTGTGTTTATATGTATACATATGTGTGTACATATATATATATATATATATATATATATATATATATATATATATATATATATACACATCTGTATATGTCGATATGTATATGTGTATATGTCTATATAGATATATGGATAAATATATATAGATATATAGAACACAAGGAAAAGCAAGGTATAAGCCAAACAAGTTTTAATAAAACTGTCAGTGAAACAAATAACAGCACCCTAGCACCTCGGCTTTTACAAAAGCCTTCAAGGAGTATCATTCAATAAAAAGCACAGATCTTAAATATCCACAGATGCCCTAAAAATCATCAATTAAACAATCAGCACCTTGCACATTCTTTAATTAAAAATTGCCTCTTAAAGAAACATTACATTTCATCAATGAATACATTTCCAACAGCAGTCTGAATTCCGACCCTGTGGAATTAAAGTGCCATATTTTAAAATAAATTAACATACCTTGGCCACCTCAGGTCATCTGTGCTCCACTGGTATTATACCTACACATACATGTTACTACATATCTACATCGGATTGGAGGGGGGCACACCTGACTGTTACTACATTTCTACATAGGATTGAGGGGGGCACACCAGACTGTCACTATATTTCTAAATAGGATTGGGGGGGCACACCTGACTGTTACTACATTTCTAAATAGGATTGGGGGGCGCACCTGACTGTTAGTACATTTCTACTTAGGATTGGAGGGGGCACACATGACTGTTTCTACATTTCTACATAGGATTGGGGGGGCACACCTGACTGTTACTATATTTCTACTTAGGATTGGGGTGGGCCCACCTGACTGTTACAATGTGTCTACATCAGATTGGGGGGTGGGGACACACAAGACTATTACTACATTTCTACATAGGATTAGGGGTGGGGAACACCTGACTGTTTCCACATTTCTACATAGGATTGGGGGGGCACACCTGACTGTTTCTACATTTCTACACAGGATTGGAGGAGGGGGCACACCTGACTGTTTCTACAGTTCTACACAGGATTGGGGGGCACACTTGACTGTTTCTACATTTCTACACAGGATTGGGGGGGCACAAATGATTGTGTCTACATTTCTACACAGGATTGGGGAGGGGGCACACCTGACTGTTTCTACAGTTCTACACAGGATTGAGGGGCACACTTGACTGTTTCTACATTTCTACACAGGATTGGGGAGGCACAACTGATTGTTTCTACACAGGATTGGGGGAGGGGACACGCCTGACTGTTTCTACATTTCTACACAGGATGGGGGGCACACCTGACTTTTTCTACATTTCTACATAAGATTTGGGGGTAAACCTAGCACTCGTACACATTTGCTATGACTGTACTGGTATGTCAGGTACTCCATTTCATTCTGTATTCTAACCTATCATGCTGACTAGAGGCATATCACAGGTCAACAGGTCTTAGGATTGATTGACCTACATATCAGTTTCTGACTTCCTACCCTAAAGAACTAACATCCCACTGCCTGACCTGATGTAGTCTGTCTGTATAGGCCTGGGGGGGAGGCTACCCATAGGCATCATTCAGAGGCCTTAGCACAGCCTTTGTTTGTGTTTTTCTACACCTGTCCTGCTGGCTGAGACTGTGAGATCCCCATGATATCCCCAGTTGGTCTTTGGGAGGTACCTGTGGCTAGTATTCCTAGGCCTACACATACCTTGGTATCCACTGGGATGGGATCACCTCTGTTAGTTCTGTGTGTCAGGCATGGCCGGTACAGATCAACAATTTGCTGTAGGAGGTCCCTGTCCACCCTATAGTGCTCCACTATCTCCAGTTCATGCAGCCCCTGGTAGGTTACCCTGGATCTGTACACCCTTCTCCGTCTCCTCACTGTGGGTTGGTTGACAGCATTCTCATCCTCACCACCCTCCACCTCTTTCACATGTTGATGTCTGATAGCTACTGCAGCCTCTATCATTTTGTTGTTTTTATTTGTTAAAATTTCCCTGCTTGTATACACTGGTGATGTAGAGTATTTGGGGAAAACCAGAAAGAAATGTGTTTGCATAGTTTATAGTAGTGTTCTGGGCTGGGCTGGTCTTCTGCCTGTGTAATTGGCTGATTCTGATACATTTCACCTGCCAGCTATGCTAGTTCTCCTAGATTACCTTTCTACTGCTGTTTTCCCTTCCCATTGCCTTCCTGTTTAAGCCTGGGGGCACACCGCGCAAACACAGTGCTCAAATATGCACAGAGCTGCTATTTCCTGTTTTATTTTTTATTTTTCCCTTTAAAACCCAGTGCAAGGTGCGCACACCCACTTAGGCGATATAAAGAGTGCTAGGCAGCCTCAGACACACACCCTTGCTTAGCTCTGCTAAGCTAAGGGCAAACCCAAGCCACAGGGTTCCAATCCACTTACAGTATGCCTGACACACACACCCCTATGATGTCAGCTAATGCCTAGGCTTGCACCAAGCTATTTCTGCTCTTACACTGTTGGGTGCTGACTAGCACTGAGGGGAAATTTGGGATTTATATCATTCCCCTCATTTGCATAGGATTGCCTGCCGATGCATAGTAATAGGTCCCACACTGAGCCTCCCCCCTTAGCAATTACTATTCACTGGCCATGTTGTCTTCTGCCTGCCATTGAGTAAAATGGCAAAATAGTGATTTTTATTAGAATGCATATTTTAGGTTTTATTTTTATTTTTCACCCAATCCTGTTTGTGCACCGCTGCCCTATGCTTAAACAACCGAAATTGGCTAAAAAAAATAAAATAATTTTTTTTTGCAACTGTTTTCCATGCCAGTTGCCATATATTTGGCCATTGGCATGCTTTCAGCATACTATCCACCCTTTATTTGGAGCTGTCATGGCTCTGTTTTGTAGTCTGCAGATTACACTAGTGCTGCACAAAAAGCTGCCAGCTTCCTGGATCACAAATTCCACCTCATTTGTATGGATTTCTCCTGCAAATGGGGTCATTTGCATACAGGAGCTGAGTCCGTGCAGGACTAGTGCAGGAGCGCTCGTGCACATCCCTACATCTTATTCCTGGATCGCACAGCAAACATATTATCTGCTGGAGCTCCTGTACTAGTCCTGCACACACACACACACATACACACACACACACGCACAGCACACGTATACTTACATACACACACACACACGCACAGCACACGTATACTTACACACACACACAGCACATGTATACTTACACACACACACAGCACATGTATACTTACACACACACACACACACACACACACACACACACACACACACACACACACACACACACACACACACACACACACACACACACACACACACACACACACACACACAGTATTTGGCTAAATACAGAGTCTATCAATGTATTTTAAGAGCAATACACCTCTTCAGAAAGCATTAAGAAATAATGATTTCTAACTGCATCAAAGACAGAACACTTCACACATCTGATAAATGTCAGGTTAAAACAAGCAGTAGTATTGTTTCAGTACTGTAGCACACCAAACTCCAAACTACTTTCAACAGGTTGTTAATACTTCATTCAACACATTCTTTTTTTTGCAATCTGATTTTTATTAGCATTTTTAAAGACACAGATACAGAATCAATTACAAGTCACTCAATGCAAATAGGTTCAAAGCAAATAAGTGAATATACTTCATACAACCTGCCTAGGTACAAGTACAACCAGTCCTATATAGCAAAATGAAATATTAACCTTCATTAAACAAGTGATTAGGAGATTAACAGACAGAGAGGTAGCAAAATTTATTGACAATTATTTATTATGCAGGTGTGTGGAGGTGTATCAGTAAGCCTAAAACCTATTTGATTTAATCAACGCATTCTATCAGCATTGGACTTGACAATATCTTTTTCACTACAAAGGCTTCCACTTGACTGAGTTTCTTTTTTAAAAAGGTAGCTAGTTCACTTAAAGGTAACAAACTTCCTCACTATTCTTTCCTTGTTAGTCATAGGATAGACAGCAGAAATGTTACTGGGTTTACATTTGTGCATCAGTACTTTTAAACAGTTTTAGAAACACAATACTGTTGACCTTTCATTAGCATTTTGCACACTGATTAAGTTTAATTTAAAACATTCAATATAATCACATTGTTTTCCAGTGCAGTTTACTTCAGAATTGCGTTACCCATTTAAAAAAATCCAGTGCAGTTTTACTCAGTAGGCATTATTTCTGAACATGGACTTTGTAGCATCATAACATTTTTCCAACACAGTTACAACAGTTATTGCTTCATTTTATTCAAGCAGACCACTTTTTTATTATACCTGATATATGCTAGCAATACTTTGTTACATTTAGGGAATTTTCAGCAGCTTTCCCCAAGTCATAGATAATTTGAAGCCACTGTGCCTCACAGCTCATTTGTTTTACTTCAACACTTAAATTGTAGTAAGTGACTTTTCCATTTCCAAAGTTCAGTGCACCTTTGCAGCACTCACTATTACCTCCAGTAACTTTTTTCATCAGTATTCTCCAATACATACTTTGTACTGTAGGAATGTATTTTTACTTTTAACAGATTACTGCATTCACTAAGCATATATTTATTAAATACCTTTTAAACAATTTACTATGCACTTTTTGTTAAGCAGCTCTTCAGCAATTCCATGCCACCTTGTTAACATATTCACTAGTACTTGCCATTCTACACTGATTGTAATGCAATTTGTTTAAACTTAGTTTAAGAAATGTTTCACTTACCTCACTCACAGAGTCTAGCTTCTTCTTCTGGCTCTATGATTGATTGAGAGTCTAGCTTCTTCTTCTGGCTCTATGATTGATTGAGACAAAGAGAAGCCTATGACTCTATCTGGCACAGCATAGCTTAATAAGCAGTAAATAAAACATTTGTACAGCTTGTAACCACAATTCTTTAAAACTGAGAATAGTACAGTAAGAGTTCCAAGATGCCAGCAACAGTGTAAGCAACTTAAACAGAGTTCAGGGCAATAAATAGCTTAAATTTACAAAAGCTTGCTAAATACTGTAAATTGTTAACAGCAATTGCTAGCTTAAGAGTCTATAATGTCCTGAAAGATTTCAAGAAAAAAAATTAAATAAAAGGCAGTGAAACTATGACCATTCAGAGGGATACTGAAAGCAGGGTGGTGAGAAAGCTGCAAAAAGCAAATGGTAATTGCAGCAAAAGGAGAAAATTCATGAACCACTCTAGAAAGAAAGGTTGACCAAATGTATTCAGAGATTTTCAAGACAACTGGGTCCCAGTTGCAATATGCAGAGACAAATAACAGAATACTGCAAGAAACAGAAGATGTTTAGCCAGGCATTCAGAGGAAATAGTATGTATGCAAACTGCTGAAACAGAAGTTGAATGAAAAATGGTGGAATAGCAATTGAAGTAATGGCAAATGGCACAGAAACTGGCTTAACTGAAGGAGTTGACTTTTTAAGCACTACCAAAACAAATTTAAGGGAAAGATTGTAAAGATTTTATGAGACAAATGCCACAGCATGTAGATTGGACTTTCTGTTGATGATAGTAAAACAAAGACAACAGACAGAATAAACATTTCTAATGTGAGACTGAGAAATCAGCCAAGACCTATGTCTATGATGATTAAACTGCAGCTGTATCAGCTAAAGGAGAATTGTTTCTATTTTGTGGCAGAAGGGAAAATTTTTAAAGTTTAGAGATAAAAAGGCTTACATGAATACTGACTTTTTATTACAAATATGAATAGAAATGATTCTCTAGCTTCCATATGACTTTGCAGAGAAATTAAATATCATTTTAAGTTATTGTATCCTTCGCTATTTCAAATCTTCAATCCACTTGAATTAAAAAACCTTCACAGACCCTTGACAAGCACACAATGAACTGGTAAAGAGAAAACAATAGCATGAGGCATCAGAAGGTAGTGGGGGGGGGGGCGTGGCCAAGGATGAACACAGGATAGCAGCAGATTTCTTCAGCTCCACCAACATAACTACACTGACAGGAAATAATTACTTTAAAATTCAACTAATGTAATAATTTTCTTTCTAAAATCGTTTGGAATATCAGTATCTTGAATAATATCTAAAAAAGAAAGAAAATTTAAATAATTTTCCTGTCAGAAATCTTCTTGGAAATTTCTCTTTCATCACCTCTGTTCAGAATGAGTTCCAGTAAGGCTAACAGTCAGGATTCCAGCATCAAGAAAGAGCTTCAGTCTTTACTATCAACTATTCGGCAACTAACAACTAAAATGGACAGACTGGATGTTAAAATTGATAACTTTATAGAAAAAAACACAAAACAAATGGATTTGTTACATCAAGATTTACAACACCAGAAAGCTCAGATTACAGGTATAGAAGAGACTCTTAATGATATGGACAACAGAATTCAGGAAGAAGAAATTAACATTGAATTTTTATTGAAACAGAACACACACCTTCAATCCAAACTAGATGACTTGGAAAACAGATCCAGATGCAATAATATAAGGATTTTTGGACTGCCAGAAAATATAGAAGGTAACAACATTACTTCCTTTTTAAATATTTGGCTTCCCAAAACTTTAGATCTGTCAGAAGCATTTTCTTTTGGTATTGAAAGAGCCCATAGGTCTTTATCTAATTCTAATATAAATAAAAGTATCCTAGATCAGTTATTGTAAGATTTTTATCATCTTATGACAAGGAGATGGTATCAAAATCTGCATGGGCTAAAGCACCTATAAAAATTAATGAGGCAACTGTGCATTTTGACAATGACTATTCTTCCTTGGTAATAACAAAAGAAAAGTTTTTTGCCATTAATAAGAGAGCTTAAGAAAGCACAGTTCAAAACTCATCTTTTATTGCCTTCCAAACTAAAAATCTTTTACCGGATGGCCCTAGAATTTTGAAGACTTGGACTCTGCTTTGCTGTATATTAAAAAATAAAATATTAGATAAAATAGAAGATATGGAATGGGCAAGTCCTTCGCTAAAGAGGATGGCAACAGGAACTTCTTGGAAGACTTCAGAGAAGCAAAAAAGACTAAAAAACAAATGACATGTTCTATATTTCTTTGAACTCTTTAATTACAGTTACTACATTTTCAAGAAAGCCACAAATATCTTAAGGATTTATTCAAAGTTATTTTTTTGTGTGCAAAGAACTGATTTTGTTTATAAATAATCAAACTTTCTGAGGAACAAATAACCTGATATGAATCAACTTGTTTCTCTTTGTGATAAAGAGACCTAAGGTTAGTAATTTGATACATTTTCTTTCTCTTCTTATTTTAAATAATGGCATTCTCTTTAAACTAAACATTTAGTGAGGGGTGGGGGAGGGCAGGGAGAGAGGTTTGATGAAAAATATGAAATAAGGGGAAAAATAATTTATTTCTTTAAAATTATTTATGCTGTTTAAATACTGTTGCTAAATATTATACCATGACTTAATTGCTTAATACATGATTTCAAATAATATGTCATGATATAATTGCAGTTAACTAGAACTAAAGTAGTTGAAAGTAATATGTCTCATGTTCTACTTTATTAAAACAAACAGCAAGTAAAATATCTTTGTAGATACTCTTTGTAGGTCCGTTTTCTCTCTCTCTCTCTCTCTCTCTCTTATTTATAAAGTTATATGCTTCTGATAATACTGATATGTGTATGTAATAAGATCTGAATGAGAAAATGAAATGGGGCATATAAAAATAAGTTGTGTTTATGTTAAACCACTGTAGGCTTGGTTTCACTGTCATAGAGACTGTAATGACTTGTAAAGTGCTTCGAGAAGGTTTTGCACTGTTTAGATCCATTTGTATTGCAAAATGAATGTCAGTCACTTGCTTTTATTAAAATTCCCGCCAGAATGTTATGGGAGACAATCTGGGATGTGGGTTTCCTCGTGAATAGTGTCCTCGAGTCATTTTAAAAGCTTCAACACTCAGAATACACGCAGAGAAGCTGAAAGCAGCCATTTTGAACTTTGACCTCTGATGTCACACTGACACATCGCAAATTCAAGAAGTAAACTGTTTCAGGAAGTAGAACTGCTGTAAATGCGATTCTGTGATGAAAAATGAACTTTATGACATCTAAATGTGAGTTTTTCTTTATAATAACTTACTTATTTAAGATGTAACTTATAAAATATAAAAGTTATAATGATTTTAAATGACTTAATATGCCATAGTAAACAAATGAGATATTTTAGAAGGCATAGAAGGTAAAACACATGTACACTTGTTTTTGAAAGCTTATATGACTGCTGCACTTTAATGTATATAGATGCTTATGATTTAAAGATATGTAATATTATAAATCATTTGCCTTGACTAACAGACAAGTATATGTATCATTATGATTATATTTCAGAAGAAATTGTCATGTGACATATTTTAAAGCTGCAGTTCAGATATATAAAATACAGATGGCTTTCATCACAATGATTTGTGTATAACTAGGAATCAATATTGCTGTGCAGTATGTTCTTTTAACTTATGCATGAGAATAATTATTTTATTTAATTGGCAATAATAAATATGAGAAGGAAGCTTTTGGTGCAAGTAATTTAAAGTTTTAAAGCTTTTAACTGTATTACTATGGCAGAAAGTGGGAATACCCTAATATAAGTAATGTCTGAGTCATAATAGCCTAAGATAATAAATGTTATTGAATTCAGATGAGCATAAACATATAATAAGAACTTATTCTTACAAACTTTTATTAAACTACCATATGGATATTCCCTTTTTTTTCTCTCTCTCTCTCTTCTTTGCTCCCATTATCAAGATTGTTAGAATGCTATTTTGATTATGAGTTTATTATATAGAATAGATGTACATAGCAATATTAGTTGTTTCTAAATGTTTTATATGTTTATATGAAGCTGTTATATAAATTGTTTAGCCTTGTTATAGTAGATAATCAAATTAAATGAGGTTAAGTTTAGTTAATAATAGTTAGTATCGAATTAATTTGGTGGCAGCTGAAGTACTGCTGCTTAGGATAGGGGGATAACTTGAGTGGTATTTGCTACTCGAAGTTGGAGTTTTCAACTCCAGGCTGGGTGCAATGTTTAATCCAAACATTATTTTCACCTGATTATTGTTGTGTGTATATAGTTTTGACATCCACATCACATTTTATAAACTCATTGTCACTACAAATAAAAGTGAAAATTACACAAAGTTCCATAAGATTTTCATTAAATACAGCTATAATTAATGGAACACCTAAAGGAGGAGACATAATAATACTTATTTTACTAATTGTTACTCTGATTATATGTTTTATATGTTTATAAAAGTTAAATGGTATCGCTAAAAGGAATTTCTTTAAACATTAATGGATTGAATAACCCATGTAAAAGGGCAAGTGTAATGAGATATATTAATTTGCATAGAGACAATTTAATATTCCTTCAAGAAACACATCTCCTGAAAAAGGATTTAGATAAATTAGCCACTAATAAATATACAGTCTTGGTTAGCTCAGAACACACACAGAAAAAGAGGAGTGGCTATCTTATGGAACAAAAATAAGCCCATACCTAAAACTATTAAGTCTTATAAAGATGATAAAGGAATGTTCTGTATGGTTACAATACAGATTAATGGGAAAATATATACATTAATCAATGTATATTGGATACCAGGAATTGGCATTAATACAGTGAAACACCATCTCAATAAGATTATATCATTTTCTATAGGAGATATTATTTTAGCAGGTGATTTTAATTGTATCCTGCATGAGAAAGATACTACTACTATAGGAAAAAGGAAAATTACATCTAATGCAAAACATTTAAAGGATTTTATTAATTTATATCATTTGAATGATATTAATAATCAGATAGATTCTAAATCATTACCATACACTTTTTTTTTCTAACAGATATAAAACTTATTCAAGAATAGATATAGTCTTTATTTCTAACCAAATGGTAACAGACTTAATTAATTCCAAAATAATTTCATGTCCTATATCAGATCATAATTCAATTGTCTTTGAATTTATGGTAAAGAGTACTAATAATGTTCAGATCAAAAGAATACCAGCATACTTAACTCAACTAAAGGACTATAAAGATTATATACTTACAGAGGTGCAACATTTCTTAGACTTAAACACTACACCTGATGTCTCCATTGTTTACATTTGGGATGCTCTAAAATCATATTTATATGGACAAAGTATCAGATGGTATAATAATAAAAGGAAATCTTGGGACAAGGAATTACTAGATATTCAAAGCAAATTAGACTCATATAAACATAATAATAAAGAAAATATTATGGACAAAAAAGTCATTGAGGAAATAAATAAATTAAATGAGAAATACAAAGAAATTTTAAGCCATAAAGTCAAAATAACATTAGAGAAATATAAGTTTTTGTCTTACTCAATAAGTCCCAAATACTTACATAGACTTAAAAATAAAACAAAAAGGCTGAATAAACAAAATCATATCAAAGAAATTTTCTCCAGGGAAAAAGAAGAATGTTTCTAGTTTACCAGAAATATTAGATGAATTTAGAAATCACTTTCATAAAATTAACCACAATAACATTAATATAGATTCTAAAGATAAAATAAAGAAATTTATAACTACAAACATGAACAAAAAACTTAATAAACAACAGACTAAATTAATAGATAAAAATATTTCATATACAGAGGTTATTACACAAATAAACAAACTTAAATCAAACAAAGCACCAGGTAATGATGGTATTATACCAGAGATTTATAAAATTATTCCTAAAAGTACCTACTCATTAATACATAGGGTTTTCATTTCAGCTCAAAATGAGTTAACAACTCCCCCATCCTGGCAATACACATTTATTTCACCAATTTTAAAACCCAATAAAGACCCAACCAGATGCACTTCATATAGACCTATTTCATTACTTAATGTTGACTATAAAATGTTTATGAGTATTTTTGCTGACAGATTAAAGACAATCATTCCAGGTATAATAGATATAGATCAGACAGGCTTTATTATAAATAGAAATACTTTTGATAATATAAGGAGAACTTTAACGCTAATTGATTATGCAAACAGGAAAAGAAAGACTTAACACTTATTAGTCTTGATATAAGTTCAGCATTTGACTCAGTAAGCTGGGACTACTTGTTTATCTTATTGAAGTGTACAAATTTCTCTGATGCATTTGTGAATTTAATTGAACATCTATATAAAGGAGCATTGGCTTACATTAAGATAGGAACATATGTCTCACAAAAATACCCATATTAAAAGGTACAAAACAAGGATGTCCACTTTCTCCACTATTATTTACTTTAATAATGGAGCCTTGGGCTAATTTGATTAGAAACAGCACTGATATAGAAGGATTTGATATAGATGAAAATACAATATCTAAAATTCAACTTTTTGCAGATGATGTTCTAATTACGTCAGCAGGAACTAACTCTTCTATGCAGTCATTATTTGATAAAATGACAGATTTTAAAAATATCTCTGGTTTGATATTTAATGAAGAAAAAACTAAAATATTACCAATATACGCACGAAAAAATGTCCTCACTAATGATTTTCACAAATATATACCCAACTCAGGTCAGATAACTTACTTAGGTATAATATTAACTAAAGATATTAAATCTATTATACATAATAATTATAGTAACTGTCTTCATAATATACAAAATCTTTTTGACAGCTGGAACAATATGCTTTTTACCATGGAAGAGAGACTCACAATTATTAAAATGATAATATTCCCTAAGATATTATACTTAATACAATCAATAATACTCCCACCTACAAAAATAATTATTAAGAAATTGAATTCACAAATGTTAAATTTCTTATGGGCACCTAATAGACCTAGGATTGCATTAAAGAAACATACTAATAGCTGGTCTCAATGGGGCATTTCATTTCCAGACTTTAATTTATATACTATCTCTTCTATTATAAAAGTTATTACTTTGTTAATAGATCAGTCATATGTTGCAAAATGGAAAGATTATTGGGAACTAATTAGCATTCACTTCATGAAAATATCATTAATACATAAAAATACTATTGTAAATAACCCCATGTTATGGTTACTAAAAGAATTTTGTACTTCATCTATTACACCAAAATATATAGCTAGTTACCCATTAAATATTATTATTATATATCGTAATTTTATATTTATGCATCCTAAATATAAGGAATGGAATTTTATCCTATTCCTATAATGTATACACAAGGTATTCTTTTATCATCCACCTCTGAAAGAATTCTTCTAGTCACAGAGAATGATTTAAAGTATTGGTATCAGTTGCTGTCTGACAATAAAGTAAAAATTTAGACTTCTTAAAGCAAGAATTTGATTTGAGAGAAACATGTTGGTTAGAAATTCAGACTTTTAGACAACATCTTATTAATAAACTTGATTTAATGTCTTTAACAGTTAAAGAATCTGTCCCAATTCTGATTGATTACTTGATATTAAATTTACAACATAGGGTTTCGGATAAAGGTAAGCTCTCACACATACATAAAATTATTAGAGAAGAAACTCATTACAGTTCAGATACTTATTGGAATTATTTCATTTCCATTAATGGTGAATCACCAAAACAACAAGATAAACAATATATATTGGAATCTGCTTATAAAACTACTTCTTCCATTAATTGGAGACTTTTTACTTGGAAATTTTTACATAGATCTTTCTATACACCTTTAATGATGAATAAAATAAACAATATAGACAACTTATGTAAGAGATGTAATGTAGAAATAAATGCTGATTGGGCACATATGTTTTATGACTGTATAAAATTGAAGGAATATTGGATGTTAATCAATGATTTTTTGCAGGCCCTTTTCACAGATAATTTCATTGTCTCTAAATCACTTATATTATTTAACACTCCTGTTCCTAAAAGTGTTAAAAAAGTTAAACTTCCCTTATTATGGTCTATTCTAGCAGTGGCTAGAAAAATAATAACCAGAAATTGGATTTCAGATACTCCTCCTTCATTTAATGAATTTAAAAATGTTATGACTGAAGTGTGTCATATGGAACTAATGACAATACAGTGAAGAACTACTAGAAAAACGTCTTACTATACTATATGGGATACTTTACAAAACCTGTTAAAAAAGTCTTAGTTTCATTAGTAAGACATTACAGTTTAATCAATTGATTTGATTTGTAGTGGATGTCTCTGTAAATATTTCGGTTGTTTTATCAAATGTTATAACTATTTACATTTTAATTGCTTGTATAAGATTGTTATGATATTTATTTTGTATGTTAAAAACAATAAACTTGTTTAAAAAAAAAAAAAAAAGAAGGTAGTGAGGGTATAAGCAACAGGTGCAAAAAAGCCAAAGATGTACCCTTCAAGGGAGATATTTCCTGCAAAACTCTTTCCTGAGTTCCAAAAGAAAATGATGGATAAATCAAAGGAAGTGGAATTATTTTAAAAAAAATAGAAGATTCCCTAAAAAACAGTGTACTGTGAACATTGAATGATGGCACTATTTAAAAATGGATAATTGTTTATGCAGAAAAATATGTGATAGCCTTAACATGTGAATTGCATTCTGAATGACACATTAAAACCATTGAAAACAGTACATACTTGACATAAAATAATTATCTGATTACTATAAATGTAATAATTAAAGTATTGCATGTCAATGATTTGCTTAAAAAATGAACATTTATATTTATCTGAATGGGGGACCTATGCAGCAAACTGTCTAATAAAAGTCCTTCAGTGGGATTCAATAAACTGAAATCTCTGTGCAGGAACAGTGTAACCGAACACTGTGCTATGCACGTAGGATCTGCACGGCCCGAAAATACCAATAAAACAACTGTTGGCCAGCATGTGTGTGAACCGGAGCTCTCGAAACCAAAACACACCAGTTTCAACAGAAAATGCCTTCATCAGTGAAAGAAAATCAACGTTACAAAGCAAAAAAGCACATAAATATTTATATGCATCCCCAACCAATAGGAAACATGGTATGTTCCCGCTCCTGAGTGCTAATTACATATACATAAAGTGACAACATAAAATAGAATGATACATAGCTATAGTAAGGGTTACTGAAAAACATTTCTTGATAGTAATATATAATCATGTATATGAAAATATACATAAAATAATATCAGAGAGTTAAGCAAGGATCATGAGTATATACACATTAGTAATAAACTTATACATGAACATGGGACTAATGATATGCCATTGCAAATACTGAAAATACCAGGATCCATGTAGGAATCATAAAAATGAAAACTGTTGAAAACAGATATCAACTCAATTGATATAAATGTACATCATGTAATGAATATATAATTGTATCGATATAACATTAGAATGTGATAAAAATAGTATAGGTTTCAATAGTCCAATGATATAAAGAAACCAGATTCTGACTATGTTAAGTGTTAAGAAAGTAAAAATGTTGACATATCAAAAAACAAGCCAAAAGGTAGTATAACAAAATGCCAAATAAATCACATGAAAGTATAAATGTACATAATATTCAACAATAATAGTTGTGTAAACCACAAGTATAAAGAAACATACTATATCAATGGTTGTAGAACAACCATAAAGAAATGCAATGGTATAAAAATACAAATATTAAATAAATAATATTCCATGCTAGTAACGAAGCTAAACATAGCAATGCTACCTAATCAACATTATAGGTAAGGTACGGCATAGATTCCACATAGAAGATTATTATTTGAGCATTTTGGTATTTTAATGTATAGGGCATTGATTTCTTTTTTATTTTTGAGGTCACTTCTATGTTCATTCATACGGGTTCTGAGTGACCTGGAGGTTTGGCCTACATAAAAAGCCGAACATTGGCAAGTAGCCAAATAAACCACCCAGCTGCTGCTGCAATTTCCAAAGATTTTACATTCATATACTCTACTAGTGTTCTGGCTGGTAAATTGTTTGAATTTGCTAACTTGTTTGCAAGAACCACAATGACCACAGGGGAATGTGCCCAACAATACATCCCCAGACATAGTCATTTGTTTATGTATGGCTCCCCCACTTTCCTTGTGTTTAAAGTGAGGAAACAAAGAACCTAATGTTTTGCCTCTTCTGTATGTAAAATGACACTGTGATCCTAAAAGTGATCTGAGCTGGTCATTAGCCAAAATAATGTTCCAATATGTATTGATAATGCCTCTGATGGCATTGTGATTTCTGCCATAAGTGGTAACAAATCTGATAGTAGATTTTGAAGGATTGCTGTCATATGTTTTGTATTGTAATAATATATCCCTGTCAATATTGGTAGACCATTCCCATGCCCTAGCAATATCCTGTTGTTTGTAACCTCTATCTACAAATCTATGATACAGATCTAAACTGGCTCGTTCATAGTCTAGTTGAGTTGAGCTTATGCATTTGATATGCATGAATTGTGACTTGGGTATGTTGCAGATGGTGTGGCGTGGATGCATGCTAGAAGCATGTAATAGAGTGCTGTATTGGGGGGTATTTATGGTGTGTCTTAGTATTTAGGGTGTGATCCCTATTTCTGGAGACTGTGACATCCAAAAAATTGATGGTTTGTAGATTATATGTAACCGTAAACTCAATTCCCCAAATATTGCCATTGAGGTATTCGACGAATTCCTCAAGGTATGTAGCATCTGCTCGCCACACCATCCAGCAATCATCTAAATATCTGCTCCATATATCATTTTCCACAAGATAGATGTTATGTAGTGGATCATATATCATGCATTCTTCGAAAAACGCCATGAATAGATTTGCATAAATTGGAGCAAAGGAGGCTCCCATGGCCGTGCCCTGGAGCTGCCAGTAACATTCCCCTTGGAAATAAAAAACATTTTTATTCAATACATGTTCAGTCATGCAAATAAGCAAGGTATTGAACCCAGGGGAATATGGCAGACAGGTCTAACCAGTATTGAAGAGCTTGTAAACCCGCCCAATGTGGAATACTGGTATACAAAGCTTTGACATCTAGTGAGCACATGAGCCAACTAGGCTCCAATTGTGTATCCTGAATAATCTGTAAAAATTGTGTAGTATCCTGCAATCTTGCCCTGACAAAAGTCAATAGAGGTTTAAGGTATTGAGTAAGGAACATGGATAGTGGTTCTGTCAAAGATCCAATACCCGGGACAATTGGTCTGCCTGGGGGATTTGAAATAGATTTGTGAATTTTGGGAAGTAAATATAAAACTTGTTTCTGTGGATCTTTGACCATAAGATGTTGAACACTACTCTTGCTAATGATACCTTATTCTTCAGCTAGATTCAAGAAGGAGTCTATTTCCTTCTTGAATACTGGAGTAGGATCAATGGCCACGTTCATGTAACAACGTGTGTCAGATAATTGTGACCTACCCTCATTGAGATAAAAACTCATATTCATAACTACCACCGTTCCACCCTTGTCTGCTGGTAGAATCTCAATATTGTGGTTGTTACATAACTGTTGTAAGGCTGTAATCTCAGGCAGTGATAAATTATGTCCACGTATGCTGAATTCCTTGTGTTGGAAATGTAAATCCCTGAGTACTGATTACATGAAAATAGATACGTGTTTATTCATCGGTGGCTGAAATTCAGATTTGAGCAATCTGAATTCATTAGATCTTTGAGATTCCCTGTCAGAAAAAAACAATTTTAGGTTCAAATTGAGACAGAAACTGATAACATCTGTAACAATATTGTATTCATCCGAAAAAAACCCAGGTACAAAACCAAGTCCTTTATTCAAAAGTTGTTCTTGTTCATGAGACAAAGTTACATTAGACAGATTTAAAACATTCTGATAAACACCATCAGTTATGTTAAGAGGTTCTGAATCAACCCCTCCAGGGAGTTGGATTTTGTTCTGTGCTTATGTTTGCGTTCACCTCAATGCCTTCTGCCATTTCTAAAGGGACTGTCATATTAGATCTTTTCCGATTAGGTGATTCCTTAGGTCCAACACTATCATTATCTGTATATGAGGAATCCTCCCCTGACGTACTTGTATTGGACTTGTCTCTGGATTTAAGATTTATCTAGGTCTTTTTCTAGTTCTAGTAGTTGTGGACCCCTGACTGGCATCCATAAATCTAACTGTTCTATGTGACTCGAAAGGGCATCCCCTCTGATAGTCTGAGTTGTCCCTGTTAAATTTTTTGATTTTTCTTTCTCTAGTTATTTTCTCATGGTTTGCCAGCTCCTTTGATAATTTCTTGGTAGATTCATTGAATGTAGGAAGGGACTCAAATTTTTTACATTCCTGACATAATATTCTAACCTCATTGAGGTTTATATCCACCATTCTCTCATAATATTGTGCCAATATATTAACAAATAACATGGATGCTTGTTGTAAAGCTTCATTCCATTTATTGGTTAGTCTCTCTTCAGATCTCCCAACCAATGGTTGCAAACGGATCCAAAGACCCCTAGAAGAAATATTCTTTCTCAAGTATGCACAAAACAATCTTAAGTGCCAGATGTTAGATCTTAAATTTTTAAGACCCTTAGTAAGGGCATGAAATGCCAAATCACATTGGTGGGGTAAACTTTGTCCGGATTCATTTTGATTACTGCCTGGTAAGATATTGATTCCGAACACACCAATATCCTCATGATCGGCACATAATCCTGAAAGTATATTTTCCAAATCCATGCTGTTAATATAGGGTGGATAAACGTATGAAGAAAACAACAGAGCTGACAACACAGAATAATAACCTCTGTGGAAATCCTAATAGATAACCAAAGTACATACAACAGAGTGTAATGGATGTCAGCCAGGGCACCACATGTAAATCCAATTAAACCTCCATATAGAGACAATGTTTCTGTCAGTAATACACCTAGTAATGACAATGGAGAATAGTCCAATACAGCCGTGTTACATTTCAGAAATGACCATCAAAGTGATGACAGAAAGATAATCATAATATCAGGGCTAAGGCATTAAAGTAACATAATATAATGTAAGAAATCAAAACTTGATGTATATAATTCCAAGCACTAAATATCCCAATGTGGTTTGAGGAACATACCAGTGTTAAACAACCATCAATATAGCAATATCAGTAATAGAAAGCCAGAATTATGTCACTCATATATCATTAAACAATAGCTAGGAACTGACTCAAGGTCTGTTTTAAGGTACACCCCGAATATATGAAATGATTCCTTCCAGTGTATAGAGGGTATAGATTCAATGATATAAAAGCCCAACAGTGGTCAATATAGAGTGATAATACCCAGACATGAGTGACCAAACAATACAAGGTTAATACAGAAATGTCAATACATTCACCCTATAATGATGGCCCAAGATCATATGTAGCTGATCCAAAATGGGCCTAATATAGATTCACTATACACAAATGAACCTGCCCTATGTCCTGAGTGAAGATTAGCTATAGATAAAAATTATGTATATGCATCTGTTGTTCAAGTATAAGTTGAAAAATTGTCATTAGATATTTGCAGCAGATAGAAGTTTGCAAATCTAGGTATTGAGAGCCCTGTGTTTGGTCAACATGTAAAAATGCAATAAAATGCTAGGTTAAATCACATACAATGAGTTTGGTCCAAGCACAATCATAAGACAACTGTTCCAATAATCTAATACCCTAGTCTATATGTGCTAGTATATATTACAGAACCCTGTATATGTCAAATGACCTTAAAAGATGTAAATGTAATAAACTAACAATATTGCCCATAGAAGTAGAGAGATAATGTATATGCATCTGTCGTTCAAGTACAATTTGAAAATTGTCGCTAGATCTTAACAGCATATATATGTTTGCAAATATAGGTATTGAAGACCTTGAATTTAGTCAACATATAAAAATACAATACAATGCTAGGTTAAATCACATACAACAAGTTCGGTCCAAGCACAATCATAGTCTATACGTGCTTGTTATATAGTGCAGAACCCAGTATAAGTCAAATGACATAAAAAATGTATATATTATTAACAAAAAATAATGCCCATAGAAGTATATCAAGGATTGGTATACATAAAATCATACAACTATTACCAAAATATAAACAAACAATGTCCATGTTCATGAACTGCTATGTTCAAAAAAAATGTGCGAAACACATCCAAGGTCCATATTTATGACACTGCATCCCTTGTGTAATCAAAAAAGTACAGTACCTGATTTGACCAGAAATATATTGCTATATGAAGTTCCCATTCGTAAAAAGCCACTATTAGACCCCAAATAATCCACAGTAGGTGACGAAAATCAACAACTATGTCCTGTTCCAAAAATTTGTTGTTAATCAGGCATCCAATCTTCAGATGCTAGTAGAAGAAATTGTTGCTTGCCCAAAGCCTGAATGTCCCCAGACCAGTGGATGTTAAGGAATCCTACACCATCACACGAAAACAATCCGATGGTTATGAAAGAAATGGAAACTAGTCAATAGGCCCAAACCAAGAGGAACGCCATGCTTCCCCTGCAACCTCTGTTCAGAAAATACTGTCTCTGGAAATGAAATGTGATCACTAGCCCAATATTAAAACCCAATTTCACGAGAGTCGAACCAAAAGATCCCAATAGGCTGGTGAAGGTTATATCAGGGGAGGATTCCCCTAAACAAAATAATGATAGCACCGGAAACACATCCCTACAGCAAAGCCAAGAAGCTGCAACCGAACACTGTGCTATGCACGTAGGATCTGCACGGCCCGAAAATACCAATAAAACAACTGTTGGCCAGCATGTGTGTGAACCGGAGCTCTCGAAACCAAAACACACTAACAAGCTAATCAAAAAGCATAGCTTTATTGTTCAAACCGGTTTCAGTTTACGATCCAGTAAACTACTGTTCTGATGTGCACGAGCCTGCCTATACTATTCCTGCATGGACACCACTGCATAATGCTAATTACCGCATTTGCTGGTGAAAAACATGCAAATGAGGTGAATTAGTGATTCAGCAAGCAGGCAGGCATCCGTGCAAGAATAGTGTTAGTTGCAGAAATGTATATGGCTACTAGCCAAATACATTTCTACAAAAAAAAAAAAACGGAGGCATGACAGCTGAAATAAGAGCATGTATTATAATTTTTAGGCATGCCAATGGTCAAATATATGGCCATTGGCATGGAAAAGTGTTTCATTTTTTTTTAAAATAAAGGTTTGGCCAATCTTGGCCATTTAAGCATAGGGCAGTGGTGTGCAAATGGGATCGTGCCAAAAATAAAAAAAAAAATGTGAAAACACAACTAAGGGAAATCTGCATTTTGCCATTATAGTCTATGGCATGCAGAATCAAAACAATACCAGTGAACAGTGGTTTCTAAGGGAAAAGGCTTTGGTGTAGTGCAGTAACTAGGGACTAAGGCAGTGGGGTATGCAAATGAGGGGAAATTACTGAATCACAAAAATATTCTAAGTGCCAAACTGCACCTAACCATGTAGGTGCTATAACACGATCATGTGGTCAGGAGGAGCAGCAGACATGAAAAGGGGATGTGTCATGCTTGGTGTAAGCACATTGGAGCTCCATGGCCCCCAAATAAGCTTAGCTAAGCACAGCTAAGCAAGGGGGTGTGTCTAAGGCTGTACTGACTTATTCCATGAAATGAAGAGTGTGTTTGTGTCCAGGGGAGGGCCATTTCTCATTGTTTACCTTAGCTAAAAGGGTACTCCACCAGTTCCTGGATGCCATCATACCACATGCTGTTGAGCACATTTCCTTCCTCAACACCTGTGAGGAGAGGACCAGCAATATGTGTCTCTTCCACTGTGTACCAGAATACCCAGAGGTACTGGGTGCGATAGACTGCAAGCATATCCACATCAAAGCACCACCCGGTGAACAGGGTTGGGTCTACATAAACAGCAATGGCTTCCCTTCCATCAACTGCTAGTTCTTGTGCAATGCCCAGGGCATTATCATGAATGCGTGTGCTGGCATCCCTGGAAGCTATCATGACTAACACATCTGGCATACCTCACACCTGTACCAGGCATTTGTCAGTGGGGACATCCCGTATGGCCATCTGGTGGGGGATACTGGCTATGCACTGGAGCCGTGCATGGTAACACCTATCAGAAATACACACACACCCACTCAAGAATGCCATAATGAGGCACATGCAGAAACCAGGATCATTATAGAGCATATGTTTGGGATTCTCAAGTCAGGGTTCCACTGCATTGACATATCTGGTGGAGTCTTGCAGTACTCTCCAGCCACATATGCACACATGTTCATAGTATGTGCCATGCTACACAATATGATCCTGTGGAAACAGCTGCAACAGAAACAGCACAGGGAAGGGCCACACAGCCCACTACCATTGGCAAGGTCCCTACAGGCACAGAGGGACTCAGAGGAGGAGGCCCTTGAGTCTGCTCCCGTAGGCAGACGGAGGCATGTCCAGTATGCCTAGGCCTTGGCAAAGAGGCAACGGATAGCACACACACACTGACACTGTAGGGACCCAGGGACTGACACCTCTCTCTGACTTGCACACACAGTAAAATGGATGACACATACATCACATTACTTGTAACTTACCATATATAGGCAGTGTACTGTGTGCATCCAACATAGGCGGCCCTCAAGCACTGTCCTCACAACTGCCACAGGCACAACGTAAGTCAGTCTGCTTAACAATAATTGAATGGATTAGTATGTTTTGGTAGCACATCTATGGTAATGCTGCATATATGCAAGGGAATGGGATGGCCTATTGGGATAGCAGCAGACAACTGACAGCTATGTGGGACACTAGGAAATGTCTACACAATACTGGCATCCCCACACTATGCAGTATCATTTAAGGTGACAAATCCCACTGCAGTAGATGTGGGGGGGCAACTAATAGGGGTCATAGGTCACATGCACGGATGTCACTGTGGGGATCCCATACTCACTCCCAGACTCACACAGCAAGTCAGCCATAGAAAACCATAAAGGAATGTCTGGAAAAGGCAAACAAATAGAGACAATGATGGAATACCCCCTACAGGCTTACACAGTGTTATCACAGCAGGCCTTGCAATAAGACTCTCAGAAGAGTAAGAAGTCTGAAACTCAAATGTATGGCATTACAATCTAACCTGTGGTCTCTAGTGATATGCCTCTATTCTCTAAGACAGGACACAATACTATGCTAAATGGATCAAAATGTAAAGCCAATACCAGCACAGTCCGTGCAAATGTGTACTGATGATAGGTGTGCCCCCCATCTTCACATAGAAATGCAGTAATATGTAAGTTTGTAGGGTAATAACAGCAGAGCACACATCACCAGGGCTGTCCCAATCAACATGCTAACTTGTTGCATGTCCACAATATGTAGGGGTCAATGAGCTATGCATATGTGTGGGGAATACTTGCCAGGATGTGGCCAGAAACTTCTCATGGCTGTTGTGTCCTACTGGCCTAGGTACAGTACTGTGGTAGACAGGGCCATGTTCCATGCAATGCAGTGCCAACTATTTTTCATGTCAGCTACACCTATGGTGGGAGTTGCACTCACTGTCCAGATGTCAATATCCATTACTGCCAGGAAGCTGGACAGGTCATGTATAGGGGGCCACACATATGAACAGCACACAGGTTGGAGTAACCTATTTAGTGGCTACCATACCTCACAACTGTACAGACCTTTTGCAGAATGTACACAGGTTTGCATCATATCTGTGGTGTCTTTATTCTGAAATAGTGGTTGTCTGGCAAATCACTGGCAAGCCACAAAAGTCTAAAGTCAGAAAATATTGATGGATTGTAGTGTCTCAGACCTCATACCTCATAGAAAAATGCATGCTAATGCAAAATCTGTTATTGTATCACCCTTCCAGATTTGCAAGGCCAATAGTTACAATGGTCTCTATATTTAGGCCTTTGTCACCCAATGGCTCATGGCTTTGTCCAGATGTCTGGCTCACATATGTAGAAAGGTATGGTGCCTAGTAGCACGGCAGTGCATTCTGTCACTTACCATTGTCACCCCAGGGGGGGGTCCACTGCCTGGCAGCCTGGGAACATATGAGTGACAGAACGCACTGCCTCACCACAGATGGCCTGCAGCATTCTCACATGGTCTACAGGCCTCTGGCAAAGGCCCATGCCTCACCCATAGTGCCTTTGTAGGGAATGTCATGGGGTCCATACTACCAACATAACATGGTCAACAAAATGCAAATGTAAGGCCAAGCCGCTAAATGCTGGTAGCATACCTCTCAACCTCATAGAGGAAGAAATCTGGACAAAGCCATACATAATGGTGGGAAAAAGGCCCAACTATAGGGACACGTGTAAGAATAAGTGCTTTAGTCCATTCCCACCCAGTACACCTCCTATTGTCCTACTTCACAAGATCTGCTGATTTCATTCACTGTAGAAGTATGTTTGGACTGGCTTCTGCCCTATAAGCTCTGTGTTGTGTGCAACAGCTGCATAACACTATAGTACAAATAATTATTTAGGTAGGGGTTCTAATCTCAGTCTTGGCAAATGTAAAGGTGTGTGTGTGTGTGTGTGTGTGTGTGTGTGTGTGTGTGTGTGTGTGTGTGTGTGTTTGTAGGTTAAAGATTTTGAGCCTGTTCACATCCAGTACACTTCCCATTGCCCTACTTTAGCAGTCCTGCTGATGTCAGTCATCTTAGAAGTACCTTTGGGCAGGCCAAGCCCTATAAGCTCTGGGGCACATGCAATAATTGCGTAACACTGTAGTACAAATAACTAGTTAGGTAGGGGTTCTAATCTCAGTCCTGGCAAATGTAAAAGTTGTGTGTGCGTGTGTGTGTGTGTGTGTGTGTGTGTGTGTGTGTGTGTGTGTGTGTGTGTGTGAGCGTGTGTGTGTGCTCATGTGTGTGTGTGTGTGTGTGTGTGTGTGTGTGTGTTTGTAGGTTAAATATTTTGAGCCTGTTCACATCCAGTACACTTCCCATTGCCCTACTTTAGCAGTCCTGCTGATGTCAGTCACCTTAGAAGTACCTTTGGGCAGCCTTCAGCCCTATAAGCTCTGTGGCTTGTGCGATAATTGCGTAACACTATAGTACAAATAACTAGTTAGGTAGGGGTACTAATCTGAGTCCAGGCAAATGTAAAGGTGTGTGTGTGTGTGTGTGTGTGTGTGTGTGTGTGTGTGTGTGTGTGTGTGTGTGTGTGTGTGTGCATGTGTGTAGGTTAAAGATTTTGAGCCTGTTCACACCCAGTACACTTCCCATTACCCTACTTTAGCACTCCTGCTGAAGTCAGTCACCTTAGAAGTACCTTTGGGCAGGCCTCAGACCTATAAGCTCTGTGGCACATGCGATAATTGTGTAACACTATAGTACAGATAACTAGTTAGGTAACGGTTCTGGCAAATGTGTAGGTTAAAGTATTTTGTGGCCTTTCTCACCCATTACATTACACATTGCCATACTTTACAAGGGTGATGTTCCCCATCTGAGAAGTACCTCTGGACAGCCTTCACCCTATAAACTCTGTGATGTGTGCGATAAATGCATAAGACTGTAGTAGCAGAAACTAGATTGGTAAGAGTTCTAATCTCAGTCCTGGCAAATGTGTGTGTAAAAACAGTATGCTGTGTGTGGGTGGCTGGGGGTATATTTGTGTGAGAACCATATCCATTAGCGGATGGGTTTTGTGATTTTTTGCTGTCCCCCACACAGAACACATCCCACTGTCCAATTTACAAGGCTCACTGTTGTCATCCACTGTAGATGTAGCTGTAGATACTCTGCAACCTTATAAACTCTGTGACATGTGCAATAATTATGTAACAGTATGGAATAAATAAGATAGGAGGCCCTTCTAATCCTTGCATACCATTCCCACTCAGGAATCATGGAGAAACAAACTCAGGTAGGCCTCAACCCCATATCAGTAGGTGACTTGCAAACTGGCTCACAGATAGAGCCCACAGTGTGAAAGCTGCAAACTCCATATCAGACTGCCGACCAGTTACGAATGGAGTCCCGCAGGGTTTGGTCCTGGGTCCCCTTGCATTTGGGATCTATACTTCTGAAATCCAGCCCAACATGAAGGGACTCTGGCTGACAATGTTTGCAGTTGACTGCAAGGTGGGTGCTATTATTACCTCCTCAAGTGATGTTGATCCTGCACAAAGGCCTCACTAAGAGCTATGACTGGTGTCAGAACCCTGGACATTAGCTCAATGCCAGAAAATGTGCCGCCATCCCCTTTGGGAACAACACGGTTCCCATGAATTACTATATTGATGGTAGTCCACTGAACACTGATGTTGTTATAAGAGAACTGGGAACACAGGTTGACATTGAGCTCTCTGTTGACCACCACAGTGCCACTGTGTTCAGAAAGTCCTATGTGTCACATCTTCTGACTAAGGGTGTTGCATCCAGGAAGTAAGAGGTCATTGTCTCCATGTACTCTCCCCTCATTAAGGCCAATCAATATGTACAATGGGCCATTTGACATGTACCCCACTGGACATGTGTAACAACAGCAGAGGCTGCAAAAGTACCTCACAAGGAGGATCCTAGGCCTTAAACACTTGCACTATATGGACAGACTCCAATAACTCCAACTATTCTCTTTCTCATATTGGCTACTTAGAGGAGATTTCTGCCTGACTTACACAGCCATGTCTGATCTAGCTTTGTCAGGAATGCTACATCTGAAGAAACTAATCCTTCCACACCACATGCCTCAGAGACCCCAACCCCATTTCCACAATCAGAGCATGCTGGATGGACAGGTTCACAACCCAGAGACTACCCATGCTATGGAATAGACTTCACATACATGTTAAGCAGAGCACCTCACTGGCCCTCTTCAAGATAAATCTGGATGAGTGGATGGTGAATGGAAATCCCACCTCAGGGATCACTCCACTGGCTATACACATTAGACACACTGGGGATTTTCATCAGGTGGTATGATGGCAGGGTATTCCCAAGGGCTAGGCTTGTAAAGCCTCCATGGCCATTCGCCTAGTACACACCTATGAAGGTATGAACCTATGGCCTTCAGTACTGGCAAATGTGTGTGTGTGTGTGTGTGTGTGTGTGTGTGTGTGTGTGTGTGTGTGTGTGTGTATAAAAGTGTTTGTGAGTGTGTAAATGTGGGTGAAAGTAGTTTGAAACCCTTCTCACCAAGCACACCTACCATTCCCATATGTTACAAGGCTGGTGATGTTGTTCACCTTAGAAGAACTGTGGGACACTCTGCACACTATAAGCTCTGTGGCGCATGCGATAAATGCATACCACTATATTACCAATAACTAGATAGGTAGGGGTTCTAATCTCAGTCTTGGCAAATGTGTGTGTGTGTGTGTGTGTGTGTGTGTGTGTGTGTGTGTGTGTGTGTGTGTGTGTGTGTGTGTGTGCGCATGCATGCAAGCGAGCTTGCGCACTTGTGAGAACCGTATCTTGTGTATGTGTCTGAGTGAGAACTATATCCATTGTGGAGGTGGGTTTTATATTGTTAGGCCATGGTACTCCCAGTACACATCTGAAGGTCCACCTTACAAGGCCTGCTGTCTTTATCAACCATAAAGTTATCTGTTGACACTCTTCAGCCCAATAAGCCCCATGCTGCATGCAGACATGTAACACTATGGACTGACTAACAAGATAGGCAGGGCTGCTAATCTCAGTCCTGGAAAATGTGTGTATGAGCACATTTGTGTTTGTAAGTGTGTATAACTGTAGGTTTGAGTATTTTGAGTTGACTCTCACCCAGTAAACCACCCATTGCCATATTTCACAAGGTCTGGTGATGTTGTTCACCTTGGAATTACCTTGGGACTCTCTTCACCCTGTAATCTTTGTGGTGCATGCAATAAATGCATAACACTGTAGTAGCAGTAACTAGATAGGTAGGGGTTCCAATCTCAATGTTGGCAAATGTGTGCTTGTGTGTGTAAAAACAGTATTATGTGTGTGTGTGTGTGTGTGTGTGTGTGTGTGCGTGCGCACACTTGAGTAAGAACTATATCCATTGGGTGGCCATGGTTTACAATTTTAGGCCATGGTACTTCCAGTACATGTCCCAAGGTCCACTTTACAAAGGCTGCTGTTCACATCCAGCATAGAGAGATTTGTGGATACTCTTCAGCCTTATAAGCCCCGTGCCACATGCAACAGTTTTGTAACAGTATGGAATGAATATCATGATAGGCAGGGTTGCTAATGTCAATACTGGCAATTGTGTGGACATTGGTGTGTATAGCAGTGTTTGTGAGTGTGTAGACTCGTAGGTGACAGTCTGAATCCTCCACACCCAGTACACACCCATTGCCATACCTCACAAGGGAACATGATGTTATTCACTTTACTGGTACCTGGGAACAGTCATCACACTATTAGTTCGGTGCCGCCTGCAATAACCGCATAATACTGTACCACTAACTAGATGGGTAGGGGTTCCAAACACAACACTGGCAACTGTGATCCTGTGTGTGTGCGTGTGTGTGTGTGTGTGTGTGTGTGTGTGTGTGTGTGTGTGTGTGTGTGTGTGTGTGTGTGTGTGTGAACAGTATTCTCTGTGTGTTTGATCAACACAATATCCTCTGGGGGGTGTGTTTTACAAGTCTGAGGTGTGTTCCTCTCACTACACTTACCATTATCCACTTCACAAAGCCTACTGATGTCAACCACCATGGACCTACCTGTATACACCCCTAAGCCCTATAAACCCTATAGCACATGTAATAACTGTTGCACAGACCTGGTAAATGTGTATGTATACAGCTGTACCTCGGCTCTGACACAATCAATGTGTTACCACTCTGCCATATCCCTCGTTGCCAATTTCTGCAGGGCCACCTCCTGCTGATGTACAGGCACCTAGAACACAAACAGAATACATCATGCGAGACTACATTCAGTCAGTGTTACTAACACAAATAATGCATCATGGCTGAAAAGGTACACACACTCTGAAGTGTACCCATTACAATTGCAAGCTGACAGCACCTTACACAGCATTACATAACTAAACTGTACTTAATTCACCCTATGCATCAGAACCATATTAGCATGTCCCTGCATCGGTGGTATGGATGACAGGGATGTGACACAGGTATCATCATATGCACAGGGTGTTGTGTGGGTTTGCCAGAGGCCTAGGCAGAGCCATACGTTTGACATCATGTATGTGTGTTTGGAGGGGTGTTCTATGAATGGGCCATGCAGAGGTGGTGTGTGGGTGTCTGGAGGTGACCTGGCTGTGATGGTGATGTGTGTGTGTATGTATGCACACAGTCATGCCATGTGGCTTCCCTACACAGGAGTATGTTGGGCAGCTGTGGACCATACATGGCAGGGTGTACAGTTCACCATCTCTGGCCACAGACATGGGAACTAGTCCTGCCAGGGGGTCTCACTAGCACCACCAGGCCCAAGGCCATATGCAGCACTGCTTCCCAATGGTGATTGATGTCTGCTGGGTCTGTGTCCCTGATGGGACTGGCCAGGACCATGTGCCCATGGCCTGCTCTTTTATGTTGTGGAGAGCAGTGAATTTTCAGTTTGTGGTGCATTTTTTGATCTCATCATGTAAGAGACCCATTCTACTCCTGTAGTATGTGGAATAGATGTAAATAGGTCTCTTACATCTACTGTTAAGAAATTATATTATTCCCTGAATTCTAAGTCATTAATACTATTCAGAAATGGCCAGGAGTCCTTACATATTTGTATCATGTGACTAATATATTTTTTCAAATTAGTGTCAACCACTTTTACACATGAATATGTAATGGAGTTTCTTGCATCCACTAAAGGTCTCATAGGTGGATTGTCTATACTTTTGTGGATCTTGGGAATTCCAAATAACACTGGTGTCCTAGGGGCTGGCATGGTCAAATAATTAAACATGTTGACATTTATCTTTGCCACAATAAATAAATCATTAATATATATCGTAATATGACTATATGCCACATTTAGCTCATTGAGTGATACTTTTTCATATGTTTCACATAACATTTGTTTCATTCTTTTTACATAGTTGTCTAAATCTATAAACACCAGCCCCCCACCCTTATCCAGTTTCATTATTCTTAATGGTAACTTCCTTAACTCATTTAATGCAAACCATTCTGATTTGTTCATATTGAAGTTACCATCCACCCTGTTTCTGTTACCAAAAGGGACCTAAAATCAAGTTCACATATACGTTCAAATAATGCAACACTGGGGTGGACTGGCAGATTAAAAGACCCACTAATTTTGAATTTAATAGAAGAAATTTGTAAAAAGAGAAACAGTGGGATATTTCTGCCACTTTTAAATAATAGTAGGACACAAACTGCTTTAGTAGAGAATGTAGATAGACAGCATGGAGCCTCTATAAGTATACAAATCACAAGTAACCCCATCAACCCATTTACACTCAGCTTTGTTGCATCCTATAGTTCATATGCCCTAGATTTAAAAAAAATCATACACAAAAATTGGAACCTATTGCTAAGTGACATTTCAATTACAAATAAACGTACTAGTTGCCCACATGTAATTTTCAAGAGGGGTAACAATATTAAGAATATCTTAGTGAGGAACATCTTACATACAGTGAGGTACCCTGGTATGTTTAAGGGTGGTATGTCCACATACTGTAAATTTATTGCAGATGAGTCATAATTTTGCATAAGAAACAAAAAGTACCAAACAGAGAAAAAAATTTAATTGCAGCTCTAAGATGATAGTCTACTTAGCACAGTGCAAATTATGTCCAGCCTTCTATGTCAGAAAGACTGAACGTAAATTAAGAGAAAGAGTATATGAACACATATACAGCATTAACAGAGGGAAACAAGAAAATGCCCTAGTGAGACATATTTTAGAACACCCAAACCACAGCTTCGAGTTTAGGGTAATAGACCAGTTAACTATAGACAATCGAGGTGGTCCTTACCCATTATTGTTGGAAAGGCTTGACTTGCTGTGTCACTAAATGAAATTTGTTTGATTTTATGTGTTCTTAAACTCATAAGTCTTAGAAGATATTGAGTATTTAAACACTTAAGCACTTATTTATCTGTTTCATGTGTTATAGTTTATAGTTTTTAATTAATATTAAGATTATGTACCGTTGGGGCGGAGCCTAGATGGCAAACAGATAAGCAGCATTTTATAGAGCTCCACAAAACAGTACTAGAAAGCAGGGAAAAATTATTTTCATTAGCCAGAAATAGAAAAAAAATATTAAGGAACTTAAGAACTACAACTCTACCAAATTTCAAGAAATATTATTGAGTGTTTCCTGTCAAAATATTCTGGAGAACAACACAACTGTTTGGTAATTGTCAGTTTAAAGAATTCTCACTCAGAAACCACTCTGAAGAAGTAGATACAACTGATGTCTTCCACAATACATGAACTGTTGTTGAAAATGGATAGATTAACTGATAATTTGCAAAGTCTCAAGGAAAACTGCCAAAAGCAAACATATGTACTACAAGAAATACTGCAGCAACAACAAAGTAAATTACTTGATATGGAGGCATCACTAAATGACATAGATGGAAGATTCAAAGAAGAGGAAAATCAAACAGAATTCTTACTTCACCAAAATAACTGGCTACTTAATAAAGTGGATGATTTAGAGAATAGGGAGAGGAGAACTAATATAAGAATATTTGGCCTTCCAGAAAAAACTGAGGGAGAAGACATCATCACCTTTTTGAATTCCTTGCTTCTTGAAGTGCTTGATTTAAAAGAGGGATTATCAAATAGAATAGAAAGAGCTCACAGAGCCATAGGAAAATCTATACCCTCTTCACCTAATGCACCACCAAGATCAATTGTGGTAAAGTTCCTGTCCTTCTTGGATAAAGAGCTCATTTTAAAAACAGCCTGGAGAAAAAAGTCTCATAACTAATAAACAGAGTCAGACCAGATGATTATGATGACAATGATTATTCTGCAAAAGTGTTAGAAACAAGGAAAAAAAACTTGACCATTAGTGAAACTTCTCAAACAAAATAAAATAAAAGTGCAAATGGTATATCCTGCTAGAATCAGAATTTTCTGTTCAAATGACTTGAGAACCTTTTACAACATTTAAGAAGCTTCTATCTTCATCAAGAATAATAATATCATCACAATTCCTGAAAAAATGGACTGGACTATTTCCACCAACTTGAAAACATCTCCAGAAAAAATGGACTGGACTATTA